>NC_090074.1:9493656-9513656 GCF_038355195.1 Osmerus mordax
ATACAGAGTTGATGGTCTCTTCTCCGCTTTAACAAACAGAAACATGAAGGCTTCTTGTCTGGTTTTCTCGGTTGCTCTCATCCTCTGGGAAGCAGCAGGGAGTTGAAAGATGCATGCGAAACACACTGTTTAAGCACACCTCCTAATGGCTTAAATGGGAGGATGCAGCGAGTACTTGATTTAGGGGAGTGTGACTGTGGATTTGAACGCCTAGCTGAACGTGACCACAATGAGAGAATGGAGAGGGGAGTATTTTAAGACTTTGTTTTCATTTGAGGGAAAATCTCTCTCTATGACTTTTCCCTGTGGTGGGGTTAGCAGCGTATCCTGTGATGGAAACTTCTGGAGCAATGGGGTTTTGGGCTGGAAAATACACGGCTGCTCTCTGCTGACGAGGTTGGACGCCTGAAGAGTCATGTGATCCAGAAAGAGCAGGTCCTCAGTAGAACTGCAGAGAAGGACTCCTCATCCCAGCAAAGTGAAGATGAAGGTGAAGATTAAGGGGAAGGGGAAGTTAAAGTTAAATTATGTGTCAGTATATGCTCAAACAAATGGACAAATCTAGTGGCCCTCGGAGGTGCAAGTCGTATCATTAGCTGACATCCCTCACTCAATCACTGCAGGTGTGCTAATCTAAGATCCAGGCCTTATCCTCCAGGGAAAATAAACACTGCATTCATTCACAGACCTAAACACATGCTCAAACCTCATGCGTTCCTGCATATTGTGATATTGCTACCACTCTCCACCATCCTCAGTTCCACCACACTGTCTTCGGAATCGTTACTACGGGACGTTGTTGATACTCTCCAATGGAAACTCTGTGATTTCGCTGACTATTCATGTATGAAATGTATTTTACTGCACCTTCTGATGGTCCTTCGATCTTTCTGAGTTTGGGGAGTTTTTCCGTGTCTTCTCTGAGGGTTTTAGGTTGGTTATCGATGCTGATCTGTGGCTCTGTGTGAAGCCGTTTGACTTCGCTTGCTAAAAGGGCTAAACCCCAAGTTGATTTGATTTCCTGTCCACAGAAGAGTTACAGTAACCAATGCTCCCTGCCTTGTTGTTGTACGTGCTTGTGCTATGCTAGCTGCTCCAAGGCATGGAGTTTTCACCTCTTAAAGAACCAGTCCTCTAAAGACATTTCTAATTTCCATTGCAATAAATGGTTAAAAGAGTGTCTTGTCAGAAGTATTAATAAACATTCCTCTAAATGTCCGCTGGCCCCATCCTGAACCGTGACTAGACGCTCAGCATAACAGACCTGCTGTTTGTTGACAGTGTGTAGTTGTCATCAGTTTTTGACTGTGTGTCGTTATTGTTAGTTGTTGAGAACATCATGTAATGGTTGTTAGTTGTTGACAGTGTGTTGTTGTTGTTGTTAGTTGTTACAGTTTTTCTCAATTGCTAAAACACTAAAACCCATTGGCTGAACAAAGTTCTCAGTTGCCTGAACTCATGTAGCTAATTGCGCAGTCTGTTGTCAATACCTTAAACCATTTCACATGGTAAAACACAATTTGCAGATCTCACTTAGACTTTTCAGCAAAACTCTAAACACATTCTCATTCTCAAAACCCATTCTGCACTCTAATGCACATGTCATCCATACTGGTAAACACAAATGGCAACAATCAAATACAAATAGAGAAAACATGTCATTGACTAAACACAACCACTCAAACTTGATTTCACTTGTTTCAAATGATGTGACACAACCAATATAAGCCAGTTCAGAGAGCAAACAGGTTGCAAACAATATTGCTTGTGATGTTGACAAAGTGCTCTGGCCTGACCCAGCCCAAAGACAAGAAGAAGCACATTGATCACATGTTTACTCCTTAGATTGTTGTCCCTTTTACTGTAGTATTGTATACTGTAGTACAGTGCATTGTAGGCTGTATACTGTACAATGAACACATTGTATGGCCCTAAACATTGTACTTTCCATTTGTTACCGTAACAGTACTGACTGCTAAATAGATTTTGACTGGTTGCAGGTTCATATCAACAAAGAACAAGAGTGAGTTGTGGGTAGTGAGATGCAGGGTACTGTATAGGGGTACGAGGAGGAGAAAGAACAAGAAAAATTGCAAAGGGCAAAGCAGAGTAGTAATTTCTGATCAATTTTGAGCTACTATGATAGAACATGTTTTCGTTCATCAAAAGACGATGGATGACGGATAAATATGAAATTTGTTTTGTTTGTTGATTACTAGATTGTACTTCTCAGTGAACTTCTGCAGTGTTTGATTTTGAGCACAGGTAAATCTGTTTTGAGGCGAAAGTTTGATTTTGAGCACAGGTAAAACTGTTTTGAGGCGAAAGTTTCATTTTGCAAGAGGATTCAGAGGTTTTGTAAATAGTGCTTGAAGATGAGGTTTTGTGTTTACAGTTTTGAGAAAATGGGTGACTGTTTCAAGAAATGTGTTTTAGCAATTGTGAAAAACTGTAACAGTGTTTATTCGTTGTTAGATGATGGGAGTTTATAGTTGTTGCTAGGTGTTGAGAGTGTGTAGTTGTTGTTTGTTGTTGACTTGTATTGTACTAGTTTGTGAGAGCCCCTAAAGATGAAGCTTGACCTGTGTCTGTCTGACACAGATGTTGGTTTACAGTTAGAGAGGAATGTCCCTTTAGGAATCACCACGGCGATCTGACAGAGACCACCAAGACCCTGGCAGGAGTTATCTGTCTCTCTCTCTCTCACACACACAGACACACACATACACACTCAAAGATATGCGTACATAAACACTCACAGACACACACAGACAGACTCACACCAACACACTTACAAATATACATAAACACACAGGCACACACACGTACATAAACACACACGAAGACGTTGTAATGCAACTGTAAGCGCCTTTTCCTACTGTGGGTTAACAGTAAATGAGTGGACCCACAGACCTGTATATCCGATCTGCTCTCCTGGGCTGGAGACTCCCTCAGTCTTTAGGTCGGGAATAGACTCCCTCAGTCAGCAAGTATAGTATAGATTCTCTCAGTCTCCAGGTCTGGAATACACTACCTCAGTCAGCAGGTCTGGAATAGACTCCCTCAGTCAGCAAGTATAGTATAGATTCTCTCAGTCTCCAGGTCTGGAATACACTACCTCAGTCAGCAGGTCTGGAATAGACTCCCTCAGTCAGCAAGTATAGTATAGATTCTCTCAGTCTCCAGGTCTGGAATACACTACCTCAGTCTCCAGGTCTGGAATAACCTCCCTCAGTCAGCAGGTCTGGAATAGACTCTCTTAGTCTTCAGGTTTGGAATAACCTCCCTCAGTCCGCAGGTCTGGAATAGACTCCCTCAATCAGCAGGTCTGGAATATACTCCCTCAGTTTGCAGGTCTGTCAAAGACTCCCTCAGTTTGCAGGTTTGGAATAGACTCTCTCAGTCTCTGATGCTCCTAGAAGAAGGAGAGCTGTTCTGTGGTTGCACCTTCCCAGTGGATCTTCTACCTGTGGATCTTCCAGCCTGGATAACCCTAACCCTAACGTAATCCTAACCCAGACTTGGACAACAGGCTGTAATCCTCCAGGATCAGGGGGGTTCTGGTACTGTTGGTCCTGTTGACCATAATCCAAACACGAGAAGGTGATCAAAGATTGACCAGGGTTTCTGTGTCCTCCAGCTCCAATGCTTGAAATCTATTCATTCCTAGAGATCGGTGAAACAGAAAGAGAGAAAGAGAGGGAGCATTCTACTTCTCTCTGGAAGTCTGAGCTGCTCTGGTAAAGAAATCTCCTTTTAGCAGAAAGAGCCGGCGTCTGTTTTCAATCTTAGTCTCCCCCCTCCTTATTTTCCCTCTCTTATTCTCCCTCCGTGCACCCCCCTCTGTTCCCTCTCCCCCTAGCCCGCCAGCACGCTCCTCCTCTCCCCCTCTCCCTCCCCCTCCCCCCCTCTCCTCTTCCCCTTCCTTCTCCCCCTCCTCCTCCCCTCTCCTCCTCCCCCTCCTCCCCCACCCTCCCCAGGCAGGAAGTGAGTGTGAGACTTTAGAGTGCAGGGCTGAGGCCAGGAGCTGAGCTCAGACATTCTGCTCTGTCTTTATTGGTGGGTCAGGGGGGCGGCCTTCAACTAGAGTCTGTAAAAAGATAAATTGTGTATGTGTGTGTATGCATCTGTGTGCATTCGTGTTGTGGGTGTGTGTGTGCCTGCATGTGGATTTTTGGTGTACACACACAAGGTATCTATTACAAGGTATTGTGTGTGTCTGTGTGCATGTATGTGTGTCTGTGCGTGCGTGCGTCTATTTGTGGATGTGGATGTATGCGTGCCTGTGTGCGTACATTGTGTTTGTGTATGGCTGCGCGAGTGTGTGGTGTGTATGCATGCGTGTGCAGCATGTCTGCTGTGCAGCCGACTGACCAGCTCCACACACTCAGCACTCCTGTCAACATGTGGCATATTTAAACACACATGGAGTATGCCGGAACCAGGACTAAACTGGGAGCACACAGACACAGGACTCATTCAGCTGCATGTGTGTGTTTGTACGTTCTCGTTCACATAGAAACCGTCAGTTCTGGAGCCCAGAATGTGACCCTTCTGAGAACAGCAGGAACAGATGAGAGAGTAGAGTAGAGGAGGGGAGGAGAAAGGAGAAAGGAGAGGAGGGGAGGCGAGGAGAAAGGAGAGGAGGGGAAAGGAGAGAAGGGGAGGGGAGGAGAAAGGAGAGGATGGGAGGAGAAAGGACAGGAGGGGAGGGGAGGAGAAAGGAGAGGAGGGGAGGGGAGGAGAAAGGAGAGGAGGGGAGGAGAAAGGAGAGGAGGGGAGGAGAAAATAGAGGAGGGGAGGAGAAAGGAGAGGAGGGGAGGGGAGGGGAGGAGAAAGAAGGGGAAAGGAGAGGAGGGGAGGAGAGGGGAGGAGAAAGGAGATGAGGGGGGGAGAAAAGAGAGGAGGGGAGGAGAAAGGAGAGGAGGGGAGGAGAAAGGAGAGGAGGGGAGGAGAAAAGAGAGGAGGGAAGGAGAAAGGAGAGGAGGGGAGGAGAAAGGAGAGGAGGGGAGGGGAGAGTGGTGGACAGAGGAGAGGAGAAGAGAGAATCCTTTCAGTGCAAACAAGAACATTACCCATCGCAATTATCTTAACTAGCAGCAGGAGGCGCCAGAGGACCTCCCTGTCCAGATTTCAGGGAATGAACAGCCTTACATGATTAACTCCAACACCATTCCTACAGGGGGATAATATGTATTATATTTATATTCTCATAACATATCATATTTGAGGAAAGACCACCCTGGTAGTTTTATTCATAACGCCGGGATGTAAATATCATTTTATTTCTTCATGTAGCCAATGTTTTAATTTTTTTTGTTGTGTTTGCAGGTTAAGATGCTTTAAGAACGTGAACAAAATGTCCTTGTCTCATACCAATAAATAATTCATAGATGATGTGTTGTGAAATTCCTGTTTAAGAACATATGGAATGTTGTATATATATTAGGACAAGGCTAACAGAGATGCTTTTTAGGCTTGTCCTGCACTGAACTCATGTAATAAATGCAGCAATAAACCCATCGAATAAATTGAATTCATCATCATTATGTCCACTTTTATAGGTTTATTATACTGTGCAATATGTCAATAATAACACGTTATAAAGCAGGAGAGTTCATGACAGAAACTGGACAATTATAAGCTGAATGAGGCTGACTGCTGAGAAATGCAGTTTGTTAATCCCCAAGGAAATTCAAGACTCTAATTCATCTGTAAAATTCTGCTTTGAGCTGACTGTAAGGTAATAACTTTTAATTCCGCTTTATGAAGTTATTTATTTATTACTTTTTTTATTGTTGTTAAATTTTTTCTAATTGTTTGATGTTGTATTTATGATATTACTTTCACTTTGCTGCACTGTACTCTAGAGTATTGTAGTCAAGATATTATTGTTGCACTTTAGTTTTTATTAGTAACGTTACGCTTTGCCTGGTAGCTAAGATGTGGTTACTTTTCAGTGTGCCTGGTAAAAGCAGACTGTTCCTTGACTCTCACCAACAAAATACTGTTAGAACAATGCACTTCTAATCTTTGATCTTCTACAGTATTTTCTGTTTATATGAAGCTTTGGATAAAAGCATCCGCTAAATGAACATAATTAAATTCAACTAATTTTGATAATTTGACAAAATTCTGTAATGTATTCATTACAAATGTCATTAATCGTATTTGTGAGTGTGTGACTAAGTGCGAGTGCGTGTCCCTGTGTATGTGAGTGTGTGTCTGCATGGCTGTATGTGTGCGTGTGTATGTATCTGTGTGTGTGTGCATGTGTATGGGGGTGACAACATATTAGAGGCCCATACGGGAAAGAGTCTTGCAGCTGGTCAGCACTTCTACTGTCTCCACTGTCTCCATGGCACCCCTTGTTGTCGAGGAAGTCACACCTGGTTGTGAAGTGTGACCTCACACCTTCCTGCCCCCCCCTTCCCCCCTCCTCAGTCTGAACAGAGCTGGTCTTTAGCTCTCCTCCTGTCCATATCCACAAGTCCTGTTCACCCCCTGAACCTACTGAGAAAGGACACACACATTCTCTTCTTCATGGAGACGTGTTGGAGGGAGAGGAAGGGAGAGGCAGGGAGAGGCAGGTAGAGGCAGGGGGATGAAGGGAGAGGAGGGGTGGATAGGCGGGGCGAGTCAGGGAGATACAGGTAGAGAGAAGAAGGGAGAGGCAGGGAAAGGAAGGGAGAGGCAGGTCCAATGGGGGGGAGGGGGCAGTCTGGGTTAAAATGTGTGTGTGTGGGGGCAGAGACAGGGCTGGCAGCCTGAGGAGGGGCAGAGTGTGTGTGTGGGGTGGGGTGGAGGGGAGGGGCAGAGTGTGTGTGTGTGGGGGGGGCAGAGTGTGTGTGTGTGTGGGGGGGGGGGGGGGGGGGGGGGTTGTGTCTCTATCCCTGTTCTCTGAGGGGCATCATCCCAGCCAAAGAGACCCCGGTGAAAAAAAGCAGTGACCTCTCCAGTGGTCCAGTGGACCTCTCCCTTCTCTCCTTTCCTCCTACTCCTCCTATCCCGTTTCTCGCCTCCTCCTCTCCTTCTTCCAGATTCTGAACCTATGAGTTTGACAACATGAGTATGGTGTTTGAGGTGAATATGACCATTTGAGGCTGTGACCCCTTCTATCATGAATAAGAATCTATATATAAAAAAATACAAATCATATCGTGTAACACTGATATTATTGTATTCATTGTTATTATTATTATGCCAACACAATACAATTAAATAGTACAAATTATGATCAATAATCAATCAATAATGCTGCAATCGATGTTGTCGTGTTTAGGCTTTCTTCATTCAACATTTATTATTCTAATATGGTGCGAGACATTTTGCACACAGACAATAAATAAACATAAATAAATACATAGGCTGTCTATCTTTTCAAGTTGGGATCATTTACTCACACCTCAAAATAGTTTAGTTTAAATGTTTTCAATAATATGAAGGTCTATTGGACTACATAACAAATCTATTAAATAATTTTACATTATAATGAAAACGAAATAGTAAATACTAAAAACTAAAATTCGACTGAAATCTCAGGAAGCAAGCTTGAAACTGCGCGCCAAGAAAAACAGTCATTAATGTAGGCTATCCTAAATACACGTATAATCATTGATAAATTCCTGAAGTAGGTCTAATTGAGGTTTTTTATTCAAAACGTCAAAGTTGTCGGGCATATTTTTTTGCTAACGAATCTTCCGGGACATATTTTGTATCTCTCAAGGACCCGGTTTTAACAGAGGCTAAATGTAACCTGTCTGTGACTTTACCCGCCGGTTAATTCAAGGTTTCTTCTATTCTATTGAATGAGTTGGGAGGAAGTGGAGTGACCGTGTGTAAAACCGGGGGCAAGCGGAGGGCAGCGACTTGTATTTAAATTAGGCTTGGTTCCCAGAGACGCTCACCTCCGGGGCTCGCGCCGGGGTCCCCTCCCTGTCCAGACTGACCGTTTTCAGGGCGCAGTGCGAGGAGGTGCTTGGGCTCGAGACGAGACGGAGAGCGGCCTATCGCCCCCCGTGATCTGTTTGAAGTTCAGCCCCAGAGAACAGGCGCGTGGAGCCTCTCTGTCTGTTAGGATCCTAAACTGAGCTCGTGCTGTCTTGTCAGAGCCAAGCAGAACAACAGCAAATGTTTTATTTAGGTCTTAATTTATGTCTTTACGTTGTTGGTATGAGTGCAACAGATCCTTATATTTAGAGAAAGGCTAAAGTAAACGTGTCGTAGGCTATATTAATGTAACATATTTACTGACTATAACCAAGGGTAGGCCCGTGACAACTCAAATATTGTATCACAAAATCATCACACAGACTTAATTTGGGAATAATAATACATATTATTTATTCCTATTTATTTACATATAGGCCAAAGCACAAATGTATGCTGATCAAATAACGTTGCAATTCCAAGAAACCTGGGAAGGTTCCACAAACAAATACAACAACTTAAAGAAAACCACTTGCTAGTTTGGTCTCTAAACAGGATGGGTTTGGAACAGGTCTCTGTGCCTATAGCCCGTGACCCCGGCGCCATTGTGGTCCGGCCCGTGCATTTGCTAGGCCCCGCGCGGACAATACCGAGACAGGTTCTCCCGTTGAGAAACCCCGCGTGACGTGATGTTAGTTACTCCTGCGCGATTTGTAGCGTTCTTCTCAACGCCGCGGGGTCCTTTGATAAAGTTCCCCATGCGCCTTTGAAATGCAAGGCCCGTCTCCCATGCAAATGCTCCGCGGGATAAGGCGAGGCAAGGGAGGGAGGGAGGGATATGAGAGCAATAAAACCTGTACGTCAGCGTAACTCTCTCAGCTGGCAGCCAGTCTACCGGACAGCAGGTTGAGCAGCGCAGGTAGAGTCCCACAGGTAGCCGCCTAGTTAAGCAGAAACCCGGGCCAGGGTAGACAGCAGCGCCGATCTGGAGACGCATTATGCGCAGGAGGTTCCCTCTGGAAAGATGTACGTGGGTTATCTACTGGATAAGGACAGCAACATGTACCCTAACCCGGTGCGTCACACAGGGCTCAACCTCAACCACCAGAACTTCGTGTCAGCTCCGCAGCAGTACTCGGACTTCCCCGGATACCACGTTCCCGGGATTAACAATGACCCCCATCACGGGCAGACTGGGGCCTGGAACCCGGTTTACGCGCCGCCGAGGGACGATTGGTCACACTACGGGGCAGCGACGGGGCCGTCCACGTCAAACCCCGGGCCCATTGGCTTCAGCCCGCCAGAGTTCTCCCCGGTCCAGCCGCCGGGTCTCCTCCCGTCCTCCATCAACACCGTGGGTCAACTGTCCCCCAACTCCCAGCGCCGGAATCCCTACGACTGGATGAGACGGAGCGCTCCGCCGACCACTACCGGTAAATTGACATAATTGACACCGATTATGACTGACGATGGCTAAATGTGTGCTCGGGTTGAACTGAATAGAATTATGTTCTTTTCAATGTGTCCGAAAAGTTATATATCCAGATGCTTACTGACTTATAGATTTAGGCTACTATACATAAGTGTTATAGGGTCGTTAAAAAATACGTTTAACTTGAGTGGATGATTAATTATAACGAATTTATTCATTTTTAATGTTGTAGTCCATTTAATTGTTTGGACAAAAAAACATCCAAAACTAAGGATCAGTCACGGTCTGGGTTAGGCTACACTTCATTGAGTTTTTCAGACCACTCCAGGCAGTGACAGTTATGGTTGCGCTCGTGAATCTCACCTCATAAATGCGTGTCTATCTCGTCGAGTTTATGGAGACAATATGGCCTGTTTAACACGCTTAAGATCACCTATATTATTACTCATAATTGCCGGCAATATTCTTTACCCTACATTGTCATTGTTATTTGGCGCATTAGGCTTATCTTAAACTTTATCTTAACACAGGTTTATGAACTAGGAAGAGCTCATCGATGCATTGATTTAATTGGTTTGGAGCAGAGATTGATTTCAAATAATACACACATTCAAACGCGGCAGGCCTATTTAATCAACAAAAATGATTGAATTCTTCTATTATGATGGATTGTCATGTATTAAATCACACATTAATAGGCTATACACCAATCAAACAATGAACCCATGAACAACTTACAAACACGTTTTGTACATAATAATGCTCTTCGCGCAAAAATTATTTTCAGTTAGTTAGAGACTGAAAAATGATTTTCATAGCGCGGAGATAGCGCGTGGAGCCTGTGACGTGAGCCTGCAAGTTGGAGATGTTCTTGTCGCGAAGGATCAAATAGAGGGAGCGGTTTGAAGACGTTGTCATGTAAATGCGGGGTTTTGTCTCGTTGAATGTGACATAGGGCGCTAGGGCTGCTGGCCACGTTGTCATTCTTTGTTACATATCCTGAGGCGGGAATACCTGGGTGTCAATCTCTTTGATGATGCCTGAGAAAGTTAGGGCCCGTGCGTCCTATGAATTGAACCGCCCAGACCCCTTCACGTGCTTTCAGGATTTTTGAGTGGGAGCTGGACTGGATGTGGAATGCAATGGTGGGATACGTCTGAGTAGAGTACTGGTATTGGAGCTCACACAAACAAACACACACATATATAGACACATACAAAAACCTTTCCGCACATACACATAACAATCAGTAAGTCAGTCCATTTTATTGACAAAGCACATTACAAATAACAGTTGTTAGCCACAGTGCTGTACATTAGCAAATAATTAAAACACACACAATATGACACAAAACACTATGCAACAATGAATAAATTCGTTTTAAGAATAGATTTAAAACCATCATAACACACATGCACACAAAAGCATACACACAATAAGGCATAGACACACACTCTCTCTCTCTCTCTCTCTCTCTCTCTCTCTCTCTCTCTCTCTCACACACACACACACACACTCTAAAAGCTATTGTGTGCAAACAGAGGGCCCCATCCATGTTTATTTACTGTCTAATAACTACAATAAACAGTATAATCAATACATTTTAATATGGAATGAATAATGACTGATAACTAGTGTAATCTCCTGTTGAATATGTTGAGTTGTGAGGATGTGAGTGCCATGGTTGCTGTCCTTAAGCAACAAGCTACCCCACTACATGTCTGTGTGTGTGTTTGTGTTTGGGTTAACTGACAGTTGGATTCAAACATATTATGATTTTTCATTATCTTATCTGTACAGGAGTTCAACTTTGACAAACATGCAAGTGAACTCTATATTTGGAGCCCCGGGTTGGGTCCTGTCAGAAATCAGCCCCAGCTATCTGACAGTGACAGCTCAGATTAGCACGCCGGAGAAAGTAACCAATAGACATGCAGTCTGCCATAAAGTGGCTAATGAGGGGATGGTTAACCAACCTCTGGGGGTTAAAAAGACATTTTGTGACCTGAAGTAGGCCGCTCCCCTGCTGCTGTCGAGCTGGCCCAGACAGAGAAGGGTTAGGGGAGTTGGGGGGGTTGGGGTGGTGGTGTGTGTGCGTGTGTGTTACATATTAACCTCTGTGGAGAGTCTTGACTCTTAATCGTGTTGACCAGCCTGCTATTAGCCTCTCATTAGCCTCCATGGCTAACCCCGCTCTCCTCTCTCTCCCTCCCCCTGCCCTTCCTCCCTTCGTTTTCTCTGTCTCTCTTTCTTTCTCTTTCGATCTCTCTTGCCCCTCCCTCTCTTTCTCACTTGCTCTTTCTCTCTTTCTTTCAAACTCCATTACTTTCCCTCCCTCCCTGCCTCCCTCCCTCCGTCCCTCCCTCGCTCCCTCCCTCCTTCCATCTCTCTCTCTCTCTCTCTCTCTCCTTCTCTCTCTCTCTCTCTCTCTCTCTCTCTCTCTCTCTCTCTCTCTCTCTTTCAGTTTACTCTTCCCTCTTCATTCATAATTGACAGCAGTCCAATCAGTAGAGTATATTCATTAACATGGCATGACTATCATGCAACACACAGACACACACACACACACACAGACGGCGTCTTTTAGGAGTGGTGTAATTCTATGTAAACGCTTGTCATTAGTGAAGAATGGTCATTAATGGTGTGTGTGTGTGTACTGTAGTGTGAGTGATGGGATAACAAGGGTTGGTCCCTGTAGGGAGTGGTACATGGAGAAGCCTAGCTGGCGTCTGTGTGTGTGTGTGTGTGTGTGTGTGCGTGTGTGTGTGTGTGTGTGTGTGTGTGTGGGTGAGTGTTTGTGCGTGTGTGTGTATACACTCATGCCATGACCATGGCCAGCAGTGAGGGAGCTGTGATTTACGGTGGTTCATTAGAGGCCTGCTGTGTGGTTTCGTGAGAGGACAGGTGAGTCGCTGGAGCAGAAGACCCAAAGAGGCTCCAGATGTCCTCTCTCTCCGCCCACCTGCTTAATCATCCTCACACCGCTATCTGGCCGAGCGTTTATGGTGTTTAATTTCCTAATGAGAAACCTGGCTGTGCTGAGGTGCTCACGTGACGCCGAGAAGACCTTTCTTGAATGGTTTCATAACTCTCTGTGTGGAACGTCCTCCAAAGATGTGCAACAGTTTGTTTAATGGATTGAGTTTGAACTTCTTGAGGTGCTCTGTATTAGTTATCTGTTGAGTCACAGATGTTGTGAGACAGGCGTCAGCCAGCTGTAAAGCTAAGGTGTGTTTGTTAATGGGATGTAGGTCAGTCTGCAGGTCAGTCTGTAGGTCCGTTTAGACAGTCTGTAGGTCAATTAGGTTAGGACAGTTTATCGGTCAGTTAGGACAGTGTGTAGGTCAGTTAGGACAGTTTGTAGGTTAGTTAGGCCAGCCCATAGAACAGTCTATAGGTAAATCTGAAGGTCAGTCAGTCAGGTCAGTCTGTAGGTCAGTTAGGACTGTTTGTAGGTCTGTCTGTAGGTCTGTCTGTAGGTCAGTTTGGAGCAAGGCCAGCCAAGGCCAGCAAAGTCTTTGGAACACAGATATCTGTGTTCTCTCGAACACAGGGAACCCCATCTGTACTTCATGCAAATCTACTTCTAGTCAGTTGTGCACTGCATTTGAATGTCAAACAGCACCACTCAGTCAGTCAGCAGAGTAGAGTTCAACTGCAGTGTTTTAGGATTGTCTCCTTCCTTAAGGCTCTTGTCAAGACCTGAGGTGCACTATATTTAGTCTGCTAGCTACCTGTGAACCAGGAGAATTTCATTAGAATTGCTGCTAACCAAGCCCACCTGGTACGACAAGGATCAGTGGTTTACCACGACTTGACCACAACTCAACCGTGCTGTGCCATTCTAGGACTAACTGTTTGAGCACTGGCTCTAGACATCATAACTTGACCTGCCTTGAGCATAAATTACTGTCTGTCCATGACCTTATCCCGACCCTATTTTGAATAGGCCCAAATCTGACCAAATTGTGACCTTTCGTGTTCCAGGCGGGAAGACGCGGACCAAGGACAAGTACCGTGTGGTGTACACAGACCACCAGAGGCTGGAGCTGGAGAAGGAGTTCCACTACAGCAGATACATCACCATCAGGAGGAAGGCTGAGCTGGCCACAGCTCTCAGCCTCTCAGAACGACAGGTACACGCACACACACCCAAACACACACACACACACGTACGAATGCACACACACACATACATCACATGCACACACGCACAAAGGCATCTCTCTTTATGACACACACACATACACACACGTAAATGTGCACGCACACACATGTACACACAAACACATGTGCATCTTTCTCTCACGCTCTTGAGACACACACACACACGCACGCGCATACAAGCATGGCCACACATGTACACATAAATACATCCATACAGACGTACACACACAAATGCACAAACTCTCTCTCTCTCTCTGACACACGCACAGTCTCTAACTGATCCTCTTTGTCTCCAGGTGAAGATCTGGTTCCAGAACAGACGGGCCAAGGAGCGGAAGGTAAACAAGAAGAAGATGCAACAACCCCAAGCCGCCTCCACCACCACCCCCACCCCGCCCGGCAATGGCCTCCCACCCAACGCTGCCATGGTGACCAGCAGCAGCAGTGGCCTGGTGTCTCCCTCAATCCCCATGACCATCAAGGAGGAGTACTGAGGACCCGGGCCTGGGCCTGGACCTGGACCTGGACCTGGACCTGGACCTGGACCTAGACATAGTCCTAGTCTGGACCTAGATCTATACCTGGACCTAGATCTATACCTGGACCTAGACCTAGACCTAGTCTGGACCGAGATCTATACCTGGATCTAGACCTAGGCCTGGGCCTGGGCCTGGGCCTGGACCTGCACCAAGAAATCCTTTCATTGACTCTGTGATCAGCATTTCTACTTACCTTCAATCCCCAAACCTGGGCCCAGTGAATGGTTCCGCTACCAGAATCAGAACCACGACAAAACCAATGGACACAGCGGAACACAATGAAACTCAACCCAGCTTCACCTCTGGAGGACAGAACAACAGAGAGTGAAGAGGACAGATTCCTGTACCTGTTTGGTAGAAAACAATGACACCTTTTTGGACAGAGAACACAGAGAGAGAAGGTATGTGGAGCTGGTTCTGGTGCCATCCATCCCGCCCAAGGCCCAACGCAGCACAGGATCTCAAAATGACTGCTATGAACCGGTGACTGTTGGACTGTGCTGGTTTGTTGTTTCTGCTGTGAGGTCACTTCCTGCTCTGCTCCCAACGTGAAGCCCCGCCCACAGGAAATACTTGTAAATGGTTCTGATTTTGCGCATGAATATGAATAATGTGTATATTTTCAAAGTAATTTGTATTAAAAGCTTTATTGTAAAGATGGATGTGCTTGTTCATTTTGGAGGGAGAGGCTTTATCTCATAACACAACATTAGAGCTAAGGAACTTCATATTATTTCATTGGTGAAATGAATGAGGGAAATGGACAAAACATTACATTTTTCATAATACTTAGGAGGACATTTGGTCCCCACAAGGGTAGTTCAACAAGACCACCATTCACACCATACAGCACACACACCATACACACCATACACATATACCATCCACACATCATACACACACACACACACACCTTACACATCATACACACACACACACCATACACACCATACACATATACCATCCACACATCATACACACACACACACACACACACACACACCTTACACATCATACACACACACACACACCATACACACCATACATTCCATACATACTCACACAGTACATTCTCACACACACACTATGCACACCATACACACACCATATACACACCATACACCCTCACAGACTGACAGACACTGGCAGCATAGAGACAGCAGTCACCGTCACACACACAAGGATGTTTGCACAGCTAAACCTAGTGGCTGGATAAGGAGCGATTAGCTACAATGAAACACTTACTAAACAATATCCAGCTGCCTGTCCCCCTCCATCTCTTCCTCCTACTCTTTTCTCTCCACCTGTTCCTTCTCTCCCTCTCATCCGCCTTCTCCTTCTCCTCCTCCTCCTCCTCCATCTCTTCCTCCTCCTCTCTGTCCAGGTCTTTTCAGCGACCAGCGTCAGTGAGACGCAGTCAGAGAAGCACAATCTGCTGTATGACACACACACATGCACAGACACACATACACACACGGATGCACACACACACAGACACAGATATTTGCCAATGGAGCTAGCTGAGGCAGGGTGTGTCGTCCAAAGGTCAGGCTGGGCAAACACACCAGAACCCATCTGCCTGGTGGAGGGGGGGAGGAGGGGGGGGGGGAGGGGGGGGGGGGGGGGGGGGGGTGAAGCTAGGCTGGGGTGGGGGTGTGTGGGGGGGAAGTTCTTAGGCCGTTGCACCAGTGATGGACGGGGAGGACAGCAGAGAGGAGTGGATCCTTCCTGATTGGACCAGGGGGGACCGCTAAGAGGGTGACACCAGGAAGAGGGGCAAGGTAGTGGGAGTGCTTCTTCCACACAGTTTGTGTGTGTGGGGGGGGGGAAGGGGGAAGGGGGAAGGGGGGTGGGGGGGGTTGTTGAGTTTCCTGGTTGACTTGCGTGGTCATCCAGTAAGTCATAAATGACGATGATTCTAACCTTTACCCCCTGAGCCTGTATCTTTTCCCCCCCCAAACACCCCTGCTATCTGAAAGAGATAGAGTGAGAGAGGAGGGATCGACAGGGAGGGAGGAAGAAAGAGAGGGAGAGGCCTATCATTGCTTGAGTTTCAGTTCAAGAAAACAACACAACAACACCCCAATGGGCATGGGTGTAGCTCATTTACAGCAGTGGCCTGTAGATCAGGATGTCACAGGTTCAAATCCCCCCAGAACATTGCTTTGGATGAATGAAAACACTATCTGTTTCACTAACATGAAATCCATGATAGTCCTGTACTGGAAACAACCTGATCCTTCCCACGCAGCCTGTCTCAAAAATCACCTATAATAATAATAATAATAATTATACATTTTATTTGTATTGCACTTTACATTACAGCAATCTCAAAGTGCTACAGAGCATATAATAATGCAAATTAAAAAGAAGCATATATACAATGTCACTATTGTCAACTAATAGTTGACATAATAATAAATGTAGGAAATACTAGCCTCTTTCTGGCTTCAGAAGAAAGAAAACAGGACTCATATAGGCCAATAGTACAGTAATTG
The DNA here is from genome assembly GCF_038355195.1 of Osmerus mordax. Lineage (NCBI taxonomy): Eukaryota > Metazoa > Chordata > Actinopteri > Osmeriformes > Osmeridae > Osmerus > Osmerus mordax. The sequence goes on from NC_090074.1 coordinate 9,510,222, forward strand.
GATGGACTCTTTTTAAAATGGAGGACAGCTGGCACCTGGAGGACCTGCCATGCCGGACAGGAAACAGGAAGTTACCTGCCGTCCTGGGGAGGGTAACGCTAGCTAGCCCTAACTAGGCCTTCGACAGCAATGAGCTAAGCCTCATGTTTAGGCAAACAGAAATGAATCCGTCGACACGACAGCAGTTGTGTCCCAAGCTCTCTGTGGGTCGTAAACTTTATTGGGGGGGGGGGGGGGGGGGGGGGGTGATGTTGTAAAACCAACTCACCACAGCAACATAGATATGCCGGGCAAGGGCAGGATGACGCTCTGATAGCGTGTGTGTATGTGCATGTGTGTGTGTGTGTGGGGGGGGGGTGTTTGTGTGTGTATATGTGTGGGTGGAATGTGTACGTGTGTGTTGGTGGTGTGCATGTGTGCGTGGGCCGGTGGTGCGTGTATGCGTGAGTGCAGGATGGTTGATACTCTGTTTGTGTTTGTATGTTTGTGTGGTGTTGCCCATGTGTATGTATATAAGTGTTTATATGTGTGTGTGTGTGTGTGTGTCTAACATACAACTCTTTAATGATTCTTACAGTCCCGTACTGTCGATGATGCCCTTAGTAGAAAGGACAGCCAGCAGGGCCGTCACTGGCCGTCGGGAGAGTCGGAAGATTCATATATAGATAATAATAATACACGATCTTGGGCCGGTCTGCGTTTCAAGGTCCTGGGCCGTTTTTCAGTCCCAGTCCAGACCTGACAGTCAGTGATGGCGCAGTTATGAAAGTATGTCTGATGTTTGATAAAACAAACGCACCTAAACAGGCATCTTGCAGATGTGGCGTGAGGCGATCTCCTGAGCACCTCTCCTGCAGGAAACACCTAAACTCTCCATCACAGAATCCCACCACAGCCAATCAAAATGCCTTCATCATCAGAGTCAACAGTCAATTAATTAAAGTAAATAAAAGCAGAAAGCGACCAGGGTAAATATCTCCACCTCATAAAAACCTATTACTGCACTCTCTCTCTCCGACTTATACAACCACACGTTTATGGGCCAGTTTTACCATAAACTTTCATTTACAATAGTCTAACTGCCCCCTAATACCCCCACTACGGGCGGATTGATTCTGAATAAACATGCGGCTGTAAAGTGATCCTGATGTTGAACCATGTCAAACCAGTAGCTCATCTATAAAGAGCTGATAGCCTGAAGGGCCCCTTGTCTGCTAATGAAACTACTGGTGTTCCACTCTGCACATCCCACATACTTATGCACTGGCATGTAGTGGTGTATACTGGTATATACTGGTATACGATGGTGTAAACGATGACATACTGGTACATACTGATGCATATTGGTACTTAATGGTACATGCTGTTGTACACTGGTATATACTGATATAAACAGTATAACGTGTTCTGGTATATGGTATATACAGGTACGTACTGGTAGATACTGAGGTATACTGGTGTATATTGGTATATGTTGGAATACACAGAGACATTCTGGTACATACTGATATATTGAATACAGGTGTGTGCTGGTACATACTGGTACTGTATACGTTGGCTCATGCTGGTGTATGTACACTGGTATACAGGTACATACTGATGCATGCAGGTACACACTGGTATATACTGATGTGTATGGGTACATACTGGTCTTTAATGTTGTACATACTGATATACTGCATACACTTTAAAAAACAAAATTTTTCCATGTAAAATTGAATTTTGTAAAGACATGTAAGTTGTGAGAAACATTTGGGTGTAGATCAGTTAGATGACATTGTATGATATAACAGGTTGTTTGTTAAAGCAGTCCTATCAGTCTGCACTGATTGCCATGTGTCTGGCTGACCTGTCATTATTGCTAGCTATATATAACTAGTCCATTAGCCTATATCTTACAAGTCTGACTATGTGTGAGTATGTGTAGAGGGTATGTGGTGTGTGTGTGTGTGTGTGTGTGTGTGTGTGTGTCTAGGTGATGATGGCATGATGGCTCTGCTATCTGACCCATAGACCCAATCTCAATATTTCAATCTTAAAATTAGTTTGAATCAAAATTGATGAGGAATGCATAACCTAGCAAAATGATAGTAGTAAAAGTGGAATTGTGTTCATGTTTTTCTTATTTAGTGTGTGTGCACACATGTCTGTATGTGTGTGTATGTGTGTGTGTGTGCATTTGTATGTGCGTGTGTATATATGTGTGTAGGTGCATGTGCGTATGTGTGTAACCTGGCATGCTGAGGTGAGAGGAGCCGTCGGGGCGGAGAGCATTCACCCTTGTGACAGACCTCACCTTTCCTCCAAGTAATTAACCTTTGTCTTGTTGATAATGATCCTCCAGATTTCCTCATGACATTGCAGCACCCTGGCCCTCAGCAAGTTCATGTTTGGTGGATGATAGAGACGCCCTCCTGCCCTTGCTGGACCCTGCCTGTAAAGGTGAATGGTTAACCAATGAGGAAACAACAGGAAGTCCACAGACTGGAGTTTCCTGCTGGACTTGTGACTAGTACTGGGACTGGGACAAGGACTCAAGCAAGACTGGAACAGGGACTAGAATAGCACCAGGATTACTGGAATAGGACTGAGACTGCACTAGATTAAGACTGGGTCTACACTCGACTAGGAAAAGGACAAATCTAGACTAACACTGAGACTAAACTAGACCAGGACTGAAACTACACTAGACTAAGGCCGAATCCCAATACTCTGTCTTACCCCTACCCCTTACCTCTACCCTTAGCAGCGAATTTTAAATTTTAAAATAATTTTGTTTGATATCAGTGCATAACACTACTTGCTTTGGAGACATCGATATACGTAATCGTAATCAAGTGGTGTCTCATTTCATAGGGCTATGTAGCCCTTACCCCTCAGTTTCGAGACACATGGGGTAGGGGTAAACTAAGGGCTAGGGGTAAGGGGTAGGGGTAAGACAGAGTATTGGGATTCGGCCTAAGACTTAAACTACATTACACTAAGACTGAAACTAGATTATGACTAAGACTGAGACTACACTAGACTAGGACTGGCACTAGAATGAGTAAGGGTAAGTGTGAAGTGTGAGAGCGACAGAGACTGTGTGTGATTGATTGTGCGTGTGTGTGTGTGTGTGTGTGCGTGTGTGTAGTGGGGGTTTTGCTGCCACCCCCCGCCCCCTACCCAGGGTGTCAGAGTTCACACCTCGCCACAGCAAGGCTCACCCTCCTCGGTCTCTGGCACAGGTGCACTATGGGTAAACACTGGTGGGAACAGGAGAGACACTGGACATTTGCATGGTCACCATAGTTACTAGCATGATGACCATGGTTACTAGTGTGGCTGAACAAGACGAGGATGAAAGAGAGAGAAAGAAAGAGAGAGGGAGAGAGGGAGGGAGGGAGAAAACGAGAGATAGAGAAATAATAAGAGAGAAAAAGAGAAAATGAAAGA